>NC_047140.1:14504684-14524684 GCF_009829125.3 Periophthalmus magnuspinnatus
CGCGAAGAGGAGCGCTGTTGTCGGAGAGTCCTGCTGTGTATAGTTAGATTAATATGGAAAATACAGTGACTGAAACGATTTAGATACGAGTCCCAGGACGCGCATGACGCATACGAAGAATATTGTGCGAGACCAGGGAGCCAAAGCTTTCTAGACTATAGGGATATCAAGATAATATTAATTCTTACAATTACAACCACTGGTGCTACTAACTCTATTGTAAGAAAAAAAAAGTATATATGGAAAAATGAAACAAAAAAAGTTGGGCAGAAGTATCAGGGCCGTGTCACAGCATTTTCAGATCTATGTTAGAATGTTTTTTCCTCATTAAAAATATACCTGGAGTTGTGTTTTGTTTCATTCACACGTTTAACGCTCAAAACTCCTTCATGTTTAGGCGTTCCTCTGATACAGAAACACCTTATGATGTCACGTGGTAGTACAGGAAGTGCTCCACTGTGTTTTTTAACTCCGTGAACTTGCACTAGAATCACCCGGATCATTTCAGCCCTGCAATTGCCAATCTGTACTGAACAAAAGGTAAAACGGTAGCTGCAAACTTGAAAACTACCCCTTCATGACGTCATTAGGTGGAACAGAGCATTTTGAGGTTTGGAGATACTCAACATGTGGGGACGAAACAAAACATAACTCTGGGTATGTTTTTGAAGCTCACAAGAATCTATTTTGCGTAATACAGAATGATATCAAAGCCTTCAAAACCTGTATGCATAATTGCTTAAAGGTGCACCGTGTACCTTTTCTGGTGCAGAGTCCCTCACCAGCTTGTTTTGTCTAGAATGTTCCACAGTGTAGCTTTAAACATATGTAAATCCACGGAGACAAGCAAGCAACAACATCAAACCAAGTTGCAGGTCAAATACGTGGAGAAGCGACCTTGCTCCACAGTAAGAATGCTACACATTTTTGAGCTGTAAAATAAATTCATTCATTGTCATAGAATGAAAGAAACATTTCAGGTTAACTTATATCACCATGGAGACGGGGAGCCAGGATACACAGAGTACTTTTAAGGTGAATATAAATAAAATATCCCAACTGACAACAACCAAAGGAGTGATGTCAATTACATGAGTTAAAGTGAATGAATTTATGCGTGTTTTTTTTTTTTTCATGTCGTCAAGGATAGCTAAAACAACACTATTAAAGGTGCATTGTGCAACTTTTCAGGAGAAGGGTCTACCATTTTCTTGTTTCCATGGAGATATAATTGCTTTGCCTGAAATTAAACGTATCTATATGTCTAAACCAAGTTACAGGTTAGATCTTTGTGAATGTGACAGCTAGCATAAAGCATTTTGAGCGATAAAAAAATGCAGGATAGACAAGTTTAATGCCGTACTGTGGGAGTGTAACAACATGATAACGTAATAACTGCCAATACTGTAATGATTTTGGCCAACTTTAAATGTAATTAGCCTATAATATAGTAACATGAGCCAGTAATGTAATACTTAGTTAGTTTAGATGGACCTGTTTTAACTTATATCCAGGTCATTGAGGAGGAGAGAAGAATAAATTTGCCCTAATTTTAATCTATTTCTGTGTGTAACTGTGTCCAAAGCCCAAACAGTCCTGTCTCCTGAGCTACTGGACTTTCTGGCTGACATTTTTTTCTCTTGTTGAGCCAATATTGTAGTACCTAGCCCATAATATGATAAAGTATTACATTACTGGCAAGGCATTATTACCTTATCAGCTAATCCAAGTCATTACATTATTTGCCTGTTATTACATTAAGAGCTTATTACATTTAAACTTAGCCAAAATTATTAATGGAGCAAAGCAATTACATCTCCATGGAGACAAGATGTCAGACCCCACAAGTTAAATAGTGGAGTGCTCTTATAAATAGTGCTTAAAAATAAATTAGAACTGATCATAACAAAGGGAAAGTGTCAACGGTGCCAATTAAAATGAATTAACTTGAGGGCTTTTTCATGTTGTCAAAAATAAATCAGCAATATTACAAATACAATGCGTCTTCTAACATGACGTTTTGACCGTACTCACGTGGACCACAGGAGGCACGTAAAAAGCGTCAGATGCGCGTGCTATTCGGTTTGCAGGATTCCGACACGGTCTAAAATACACGCGCGTGTTTGACACCTGCAGGAAGCACGCGGGCCAGAGCAGCTGAGCACGCGACAGGCTTCAGGCGGGAAGAGAGATAGGTCACACAGCGCCATCTAGTGCACGGGCGAGGGATGACAAGACAAGAAGATGGGGTTTTTACCTGACTGTTTTACCTGTTTTGTAACTTTTATTTGTCCTACGAATGTGATATCATATAATTAAAAGAAATACAGAGCAACGTTCTGCCATAAAATAAAAATAAATAATAAAAAATAAAATAATAATAATAACAAATAAATAAATACATGAAAAATAAAGAAAAGAATAATACAAATAAATAAAAAATATATAAAAAAGAAATAAGAAATTCATAAAAATAAATACAACATAAATTAAAAAAAACAATAAATAAATAAATATCAAGAATGTCATGTAATCTAATCACATCTCATTTATTCTTGTAAATGTTTTTTAAGCTAACATAAAAACATTATTTCACATTTATTTATGCTAACAGAGAAGACAGCTAGGTCCAGTAATTATAGAGATATTAACCATAAACCAGGTCAATAAATCTGCAATCTGGCAGTTAAACATCAAATTCACCACATTCTGACCTGTCATCCAGCTCAGTTTTAAAATTCTAGTAATTAGTGATGTGATGTAATAAAAATAATACACTTTTGGCCTAATACCCACACCTATACAGGAAATAAACGACTAAGGAAGGCTAAAGCTAATGAGTGATGATTGCTGTGTTAATATGCAGGACACACATGAGCACATCCTCAGAGATTCTCCATGATACGGAGGGTTCACTCCTGACTAATTATACAGCAAATTATACAGACGAGAACTGCAGAGGAGCGGTGAATGACTGGAGATGCACTGACCCCAGAGAGGAGCTGTCGTTCTGTGAAAGGAAAAATCAAATACATGTAAATATGCATGAATAAGAAAATCTAGGCAATAGGTTGAGTTCATATGATGCCAGAGCTTCATATACTGTTTAAACTGAAGATAAGCGGGTTAGAAATACCTGTATATTCTGTATTGCATTTAAGGCATCATATTTTAGTTTGAAATTATAAATGTTTTAGAGGTACACTATGTAACTTTTCTGGTGAGGGGTCTGCCACCTGCTTGTTTACATGTAACCAGGTCATGTATAACTATTTAATTCCTTTTCTTTATTTACAGTTTGGCTCAAACTTGACGTTTAATTCACTGTGCACCCTTGGGCCTCCAGCCACTTCTTCTTCATCTATTATAATTCCATGATTTAAGTGTCCTTTTGTTAATATTTTGTCTTATTATTTTGTTGTATTTAAGTTCATATTGAGCTCTGATGTTGCTCCGTTGTTGTCATGCATAGATGTGCAGGGAGGTGCTGACTCTGTCCATTATCTTCCCCCCTGTAGTTCTGGGCTGGACCGATAAACAGCAGAACACGTTGATCCTATTTTCTATTATTGTGAACCAGATTAAATAGAGAGTGCCTCCAAAAGTTCCCGCTGTGTTCTGTGGCTCCTGAACACACCACAAGTGTCACAAACAACATAACACAGAAGTCCACCCGTCACACACGGAGATAACATGGATAAATGTGTCGACTCTACACTTGAATGTTTAGTATTTTAACATCAAACCACCGTCTCTTAAAGGTGCAATATGTAACGTTACTGCTTCTCCATGGAAACGGGATTACTTTGCCCGAATGTTTCCCAGTATGACATTACATTTATTAATCTTGCATTTATTCAGTTACAGGTGTTTCTATTTCTGATAAAATACTCAGTCTTGTGGTGTCATTTGATTGTCTCCATGGATAGTTTAATGCTATACTGTGGAACATAATTAGTCAAGCAATTGCATGTCCAAGGAGACAAGCCGGTTGCACACCCTCCACCAGAAAAGTTAATATTCTTCAAACCAAAAAGGCTTGAAATATGTATTGGCCGCACTGGTAGAAGGTAATGAAAGACAAGTAGTAAAGTACTGGACCTAAGTAGAATTTTTAGGTATATGTGTTTACTTATGTAAATGTTACAGTGGATACTTACTTTTACTTCACTCCATACAGAGCAGGTAACTGTACTTTCTACTCTACTACATTTTTAACTGGACTGAAAAGTGAAAAGTACCTTTCATATGATTTGAGTTATTTTGAACATGTTCGTGGAAACATCCTGACTAAAGTTTTTGAGTTCAGGCTTCGTCTTTGATCAAACAAATGTAAATACACAAAATTCATAAGAAAAGTGAATTTGTATGTATCATTTTTGAGTCAATATCACTACATTTAACACTTTAACAACACTTGTGTGAGATACTTTTAATTTTTACTCTTAAAGTACATTTTTAAACAGGCAGTTAAATACTTTTACTTAAGTATATTATTTCATGTGATACTTTTTACCTCTGTATCTGTACTTTCACTTAAGTAACAAAAATGAGTATGATAATGACAACTGTTAACTGTAAACCTCAAAAACACAGGACAAAAGATGTTTTGTCACAAACACAGTGGCATTATTAAAGGTGCACTATGTAATTTTTCTGGTGGGAAGTCTACTATCTTAAAAAATACCTTGAAAAACATGCATTCTTGTTTTGAGCAGGTTTACCTTTCCACAGACCTGGCATGTAACTAGGCCTA
The DNA here is from genome assembly GCF_009829125.3 of Periophthalmus magnuspinnatus. Classification (NCBI taxonomy): domain Eukaryota; kingdom Metazoa; phylum Chordata; class Actinopteri; order Gobiiformes; family Gobiidae; genus Periophthalmus; species Periophthalmus magnuspinnatus. The sequence continues at coordinate 14,509,441 of NC_047140.1, forward strand.
CTGCTGTCACCTACAGGACAGCGGTGGAAGTACTCAATTTTGTTACTTAGCCTAAGGAGAAGTACAGATACCAGAGGAAAAAAAGTAAAAGTATCACATGAGAAAATCTACTCCTAAATAAAAGTATTAAAAAAACTCTTTAAAAATACAAAATACTAAAAAAATATAAAGCTTCAAATGTAATGATTTTGATAAAGATGTGTGTTGAATTAACTGAAATAACTGAATTGCTCTTGGCTGTTTTATTTGTATATTTTTGTTTGCTCAAATTATGAACGTGTTAAAAATAAACCCCTCAGCCTTTTCAGCAGGTCTCAAACTATAATAAAAAATACTTTCACTTTTCAGATACATGCTCTCAAATGTAGTGAAGTAAAAGTACAAAATAACCACTTTAAAATATACTTAAGTAAAGTACAGATAAGACCAAACAAGCTACACAGTACATCTTTAAATCAAAACTAAAATGAACAAGTTGTGATTTGGATTAATAAAACACTTATCAAAAACATTATGTCAGAAAATTTCAACATTTAATTTGTCTAAAAATTCATTGTGAAAACTCAGTGTATAACAGGAATAAGTGCCAATAATAATTTGCCTTACAGAATAATCAAAAAATACTCGATTACTATTACACTGCTAAATAATCTTTAGGTGCAGCCCTAGTGCCATAATAGCCCCATAACTAATGCTAATCTCCCCGTAGTGATTATTGTAATGGAGTCTTGTATAAATCACTTATAAGAGGCCTGTGATTTGAATCGTCTGGTCGTGTATTTAATGGGACACTTTATGATCCGTGACTGTATGTTCGCCCATCTGTTCACACATCCACACAGTCACAAAGTCACAGGCACACTGGGATTTAAAATCACTCCGTTTGGAAAGAAGTTATGCTAATTATGATCAGTAGCAAAATAAAATTATAGTTTGTTTTAAAGGGCCTGTATTACGCAAAATTGACTCCTGTGAGCTTTAAGCCGTGTTAGAATGTTGTGAGTCTCATCGAAACATACCTGGAGTTGTTTTTTTGTTTCTTTGCGTAATTTTTTATTACTGTCTGATAACATCCCCAAAGCTCAAAATGCTCTGTTCCACCTTGTGATGTCACGAAGTAGTAGTTTTCAAGTTAACAGCTCCTTTTACCTTTTGTTTCGTAGAGATTGGCAATTCCAGGGTTGAAATTATCCAAATGATTCTAGTGAAGGTGTATGAAGTTTAAAAACACAGTGGAGCTCTTCCTGTATCACCACATGATGACATCACAAGGTGGAACAGAGTGTTTTGAGTGTGTTTGAGAGAAGAACTCAGCCTAAATATGCAGGATTTGTGTGTTTAAACATGCGTGAATGAAACAAAACACAACTCCAGGTCTGTTTGTGATGAGGAAACAACATTATAACATAGAGCAGAAAATGGTGTAATATGAGCCCTTTAATAATGATCAAATCTTAATTAAGTTTCAAATCACGTTTCATTCTCTGATTCATCAAATATCTGTCCGTCAGCTGTCAGTCACCTGTCAGAACACTGTGCTTATGGCGTTACTGTTGTGTCTCTGTGTGTGAATAATAATGAAGTGTGAAGGACAAAGGCTTATACAAACATCAAGCTCACGCGTTTAAAGTGCTGAGAAATATATGTTTATAATGAAACCTTAGTCATTAAAGTGCATTTGACAGTCTAGACGACTCATTTCACTAAAACAGTTTTAACATCATTAGATTCTGGATTTTACTAACACATTTGCCTAGTTTTATCTAGTATTTTTATTCTGGTGAAGTTTATAATTTTACTTCCTGGTTGGACACGGGCAGCAGATGTGACAAATGTACAGGTGAATCTATAACTGTTACCTAGCAACCATAATGTCACCAAGGGCCAAAACCAGTCTCTTCCTTTATTTTTGTGCTTTTCGTGTCAACTTTTTTTTTACTCAAACTGCCGCTTTACTGAAGTGAAATTATGATAAATATTTACAACAGGCACAGTCCCACCAAACCAAGTCAGAATTAGAAAAAAATATGAAAACCTGTCATATGCACTTTAACTAATAAATAAATAGGCCTAAATAATCTTGTTTTAGTATATCATTTGTTAAAACTTCACTGCGTAACCTTTCTGGCGGTTGGCACACTACCTGCTTGATTCCATATAGATACTTTGCCTGAAATGTTCCACAGTATGGCATTTGATGTGTCTTGGCATATCTATGTGACAATTTTTACCTTGAAAAACATACATTCTTACCATGAATGTATGTTTTTCTCCACAGATTTACCTGTGACATGATCTGGTGGCTCTATCTGATTGTATCCATAGACGTAGGTAAGTTTAATGCCATACTATGGAATATGCAGGCAAAGCAGTAACATCTCCATGGAGAAAAGCAGGTGGAAATGTTACGCAGTGCCCCTTGAAAAAATGAAATGCATACACTACATTTTTTTCTATTAACTAATTTATATGACATAGAAACATTGAAACACAAACCCTGAATATTTAGGCTGAGCTCTTCTCTCAAACAGAAAACACTCTGTTCCACCTTGTGATGTCATGTGGTGATACAAGAAGTGCTTCACTGTGTTTTTAAATTCCATAATAATTTGGATGATTTCTTCTCTGGAATTACCAATCTCTGCTGAACTAAAGGTAAAAGGTAGCTTTTAATATATACAGACTAATAAAAACGTGTAAATAAAACAAAACCCAGCTCCAGGTATGTTTTGAGGAGCTAACAACTTTATAACATGTATTAAAGGTCACAAGAGTCAAGTTTGCCTAATATTTTTTAATACTGTTAAACTCAAGTCGACCTACAAACCATTTTAGAGACAGACCACAGAGTTAGATTTGATCACATGTTTATAAAATGGATTCCAATGGTAGGCTCATACTGCGATGTAATGATTGTGAGGCCAGTCTGTGATGAGCAGTGACAAAGGCAGCAGCAGCAAACAGGAGGTAACTCAGTGTGACATGTTAAATCTGGGTCAGGACACAGGTCACATGATCACTGCAGGCTTATATGAAGACATGCATGATTATAACTTTAACATCACATATGAAGAGTATTGCTGGGTTTCAGATCACATCACAACATTTATGGGCCAATAGCATTTAATACAGATAAGATCATAATGAATATTGCTCAAATGCAGATTTTCATTGTAAAATAGTTGTTATGACCCACGGCTCAACAAATGTAGAGACCGACACAGGGAGTTACCAAAAGATGTAGTTTATTTTACATGTTAAGCATAGTTTAAGGTTTTACAGAAACAAACGTGCAAATGTGCAAAGGTGCATTATGGGTTCACCGTATGTTACCGCTCTAGCGTCCTGAGGAGAGGACAAACAATGTCAGTAGCAGTGACCCATTTATGTGGAGCCAGGGACACTGCGCTCAGGTGCTTCTGATAATCAGACCTAACCCTTAACAGGACGGAGGGACCGGCACACAGTGAGCTCTAGAGTCTAGTCACTAATAGAAATGATCAGGTTCAACATTTGTGAATTTACTTTTTACATATTTCATGGCAAAGTACAATAAAAATCAATAGGGAAAACTGTCTATTTCCCCCATCTGGAAGTATAACATCATCACATTATAAAACCTGAAAACGACCTCCGTTGGTTCACTTTAGAATGGATCAGTCCAGGTGTCTCATGGAAATACAACTCTGCTGGAGGGAGCAGCACCAAACAGACCTGCGCCAAACCTCCAAGTGAATCATGTCAATGAGAAAGAGGCTTAATACTTTAGACACATCTTTCATATGGTAGTTTTCAGATTCTATATTCTAGGGCTGTCTTTCCCCATTGATTACATTGTATTCAAGAAATATTGATAAGGTAAAATCACAAATGTTTAACCTGGCAATTTCTTCAGTGACTAGACCCCAGAACTCACTGTATTACAACACAAATTACTTACTTTTCCTGCTCTAATGTTTATCAAATATTATTGGTCTATAGAACGTTGTGATGTCATCTGAAAACCAAACAATAAAGTGCTTGACTAATGGAAAGAACGTAGCGAAAACTCTCACCTCAGAGCAAGACGGTCCCTGCTTTGAGTCCTGTGTGGAGTTTGCATGTTCTCCCTGTGTCCGGCTGGGTATCCTCTATCACTTTGGTTTCCCATCAACATAAACATGCAAAATACAAAAAATCCTCCAGTGATAACGGTGTACGGTATAACTAACCCTGCCTCCCGCTTGTCTCCATGGAGATGTTATCGCTTGCCTGAAATATTTCACAGTATCCCATTAAACATTTCTTTAAAAAAAAGAAAAAGAAATATCAAGCCCCCGTCCAAGCCTCCAGGCACTTTACTGACAGCGCCTGAACGCATCGCTGACATTGACACCATCAATGACACCACAGGCAAGTGAACGCATCGCTGCTGGAGACACAAGACAAGAAAGAAAGACAAATATAAAAAAAATCTTTCAGGGCCTCTGTAATGTTCACATGCATGTTGAGTTAAAAAATGTGTTTGCCTTGTCAAATTATGTATAGCAATTGTGATTAAAGGCACTATAACTTATTTTTACTCACTTAAAAACATGAAAAACAGATAGAGGCAGGAAAAAGAGGATAAAAGAGAGGACAGAAAGAGAATGAGAGACGTACAGATGCGCTGCTGTTTGACTAACCTTGAGTCCTGACACTGTATTTGCATAACACAAACATCGCTCCATCACTACTACAGTACATGCGTGAATCTATGAATAAGTAACCGCTGGGTACTTAGCAATGCTGTCAATCAAACCTATTGCTAACCCTCGGGGAAAGAAGGCATCTGATCTGTCTGTTATTAATGTTCATGTCTTAATTTGCGGACACGACAGCTAAATAAAAACACCAGGATCATGTAGAGCTGGTTAATATAAACATTTTAAGACCAAAATGACGAGGCTCAATGCAGCAGTTACAGAGAGAAGGGCAACAGTTTTTCAATAGAAAGTGAATTGGAGCCAGAGTCGATGGAGCTGGAAACGCGCACATGCTCACTTCCTATTAAGAACGGTGTGGCTAGCAGGTTAGCTACATCCATTTATATATACAGTCTATGATATTAACCTAATTAATTTGATTTGACGAGTTTTATTGACTTAATGAGGTCTAAATACAGCTTTATTTTATATTTTTATTGTATTTTATGAGGGTATTGTGCACCACTTTAAAATGTGCTGTGTAAATAATGTTGATTGGATTGGATTAGATAATAAAACATGACTGAAAACCAAACTGACTCTTCATTTAGCTCGTATATGGAAATTCATTAAACTCCATTATAATTTGAACTTTGAACTCTGTGTTTGTGCTTCATTAAAAACTCGGTTAAATCAACAGCTCCCTGTGTAACTCTGAGTGAAAGAAAGGATGAGAGGAAAGAGAGAGGAGAAGGATGAGAGGAGAGGGGGGACAGAGAGAGGGAGCGGGAGGAAAGAAGCATGATTACAGAAGAAAGCGAGAGTGGTGATGAGGGGGGGGGGGTAGAGAGGAAATAAAGAGTAGAGATGCAGGGGAAGTGAGATAGTGGAGGGATAGAGAGAGGGAAGGGGAGAGAGGGAGAAGAGGGAGGTGGAAGGAGAGGGCAGGAGAGGGCAGGAGTGGAGAATCAAAGTGAGAAAAAGAAAGATGGAGAAAGGAAATGAGGAGACAAGGAGAGATAGAGGGAGAGAGAAGAGATAGATTCCAAGCAGGGGAGAGAAAGAGAGAGGGAGCGAAAGAGGAGGTGAGATAAAGGGGGGATAGGGAGGAGAGGGAGAAGAAGAAAGAGAGGGGTGAGATGAGCGATTAAGAGAAAGGAGAGAAGGGGGAAGAGAGATAGGAAAGAGAGTGGGAGGGAGAAATATGGAGAGAGGAGGTGAGGACAGAAGGACAGAGGGAGAGAGAGGTAAAGAGAAGAGAGGGAATGGAGAGGGAGATGAGAGTGGGAGACCGTGGTGAGAAGAAAGAGATAAAGGGAAAGGAAATGAGAGGGAAAAGCAATAGAAGAAAGAAAGGGAGGGAAGAAGCAAGATGAGAACTAGAGAAATATGGAGAGAGGAGGTGAGGAGAGACGGATAGAGGGAGAGAAGGAGAAGAGAGAGAGAGAGGTAAAGAGGAGAGGGAGAAGAGAGTGGGGGGGTGAGAAAAGAGAAAGAGAAAGGAAAGGAGGGGGGAGGAGAGATAGAGGAAAGAGAGAGGGACGGAAGAAGCAAGATGAGAACTAGAGAAATCTGGAGAGAGAGGGAGAGGAGAGAAGGAATGAGAGGGAGAAAAGAGTGGGAAAAGGGGAGTGAGAAGAGAGAGCGATAAAGAGAAAGGAAAAGAGGGGGGAGGAGAGATAGAGGAAAGAGAGAGGAAGTGAAGAAGCAAGATGAGAACAAAATAACCTGAGGAGGAGGAGGTGAGGAGAGAAGGATAAAGAGAAGAGAGCAGATACAGAGGAAAGAGAGAAGGGATGGAGTGAAGAAAAGAGAGGGCAGAGAGAGAATGAGAGATGAAATGTGCTGTATAAATAATGAGGATTGGATTTGATAATAAAACATGACTGAAAACCAAACAGATTCTTCATTAACCTCGTATATAAAAATATAACTCCATTATCATTTGAACTTTGACCCCTGTGTTTGTGCTTCATAAAAGACTCTTTTAAATCAACAGCTCCTTGTATAATTTTTATTGAGCCGTATGTTTAATATTGTGTTTTAAAATATTATGATGGTGTAAAAAATATCCACCGACCATAAAAGTACTTAAAATTATACATTCACACAAGGTCATCCCACACATTACTGTGAAGCATACACTGCCCCCTTGTGGCTCTCAAAGGTTTTACAGTTTGAGGGCAACAACAGAGAAACACAGATCTAAAAAACAGAAATAAAAACTACATCACTGATACTTTGTTTTGAGATCCTGGCCCAGAGTGACCCAGTGAGGAAAAAACATGTGCCTCACAACTGACTTCAGCATTTGGTGGTTGGCCAAAGAGTCCCACCTCGCTCACCTGTGCAAAACTACTACTAGTACTACTATTGCTACTACTGCTACTACTGCTACTGTGACTACTACTGCTGCTGCTACTGCTATTACTACTACCACCACTAATACTATTACTACTACTACTACTACTATTACTACTACTACTACTGCTGCTACTTTTACTGCTATTATTACTACTATTACTAATGCTACTACTACTACGACTACTATTACTGCTATTACTGCTTTACTACTACTACTACTACTACTACTGCTATTTCTACTACTATTACTACTACTACGACTACTATTACTACTACTACTACTACTACTACTACTACTACTACTACTACTACTACTACTACTACTTACTACTACTACTATTACTGCTATTTCTACTACTACGACTACTACTACTATTACTGCAATTCCTACTATTACTACAACTACTACTACTGCTACTATTACTGCTATTACTACTACTATTGCTACTATTACTGTTATTACTACTTTTACTACTACTACAACTGCTACTACTGCAACAATAATAATACAAAAACACATGCAATTGAATAAATACATGACAGACAGGTGTATTGTCCTACTGTTGTGCTGAATATTCAAGGCAAAGAAGTAACGTTCATGTACAGAAACACAGCAGACCCTCCACCTGAAAAGTTACATGGAGTACCTTTAAAGTGACCATCACCACTGAAAAAACAATCAATTTGAAATTACAAGTCAACATTTTCAGACTAAAAGTGGAGTGAATAGAAAGAGCAAATGTCATGTACTAATTTCCATTGAACACTGGACTTTGCAGTGTACCTCTGAGTCCAGTTGGGGGCGCTGTTGTATAACCCCAGGCGGTGCTCTGTCTCTCCTCCGCTGTTACGACTCCATCCACGTTGTCCAAAGTTGTTTCTTTTTGTTGACATTTATAAATACGTGTGCAGTTTGACATGCGCTCCAAAGCCTCGCGCACGTACGTCGCCTCGGTTCCGGCCCAGGAGCGACGTCCGGATGTGAACCAGACTCGGAGTGAGTCAGAGTTTTGTCACATGAGTTATCGCCCTCCTTCCAGAGCTATTCTTCTGCTGTCAGCGCGCACAGCACCATATGAACTTATACAGAAGAACAAAAGAGAACATATGGACATGAATACAAAGAGGTGAGGGCCACACAAATGGACTTAAAGCTGCTCTACGGAACGTTTTAGCTAAATATAGGCTAAAATAAGAGCATATTATTTATTTATTTATTTATTTACTTATGAATGCATTTATTTATTTATTTGTTGTGTTTATTGCACAGGAAAACGTAGAAAATCATACTTTTTAAATATGAGTGGACTTACATCTACATAAAACTGCTTCTCCTACTTGTCTCCATGGAAATGTTGTTCCTTTAGCTATAATATTCCACTGTATAATATTAAACTTTTCAATCTCCATGGAGAATGTTCCTAAGTATGGTTTTAACTTTCTTACAACTGGACAAATCATTGTAGGAGTGAAGATGTTTTGCTGCTGGTCCAATTACAAGTTACAAGTTCTGGTCAGATTACTGTTGGACACTGCCTTATATCTGTCTGAAGGGAAGAGCTACACTGAAACTGTAAACAGCTGTTGTCTCCAGTTTCAGCCTTAATGGCCCTACTATTGTTCTCTTTGTTCCTTTTGTTTGTTTTAGGTCTGGTGGTGGGGTTATATATAATATGTTATGTCTCAGGCCCCCATTCCTGTTTAAGGAAGGATTGTCTTTCCTAACAGAAACTGCTTCTTTATCTCCTCTCTCAAACCATTTCTTTTCTCTGGCAAAGATCTGAACTTCACTGTCTTCAAAATAGTGGTTAGAGACTTTGAGATGGAGATGTACAGCAGACTGGGGTCCAGAGGAGCTCTCACGACTGTGTTTTTGTTATGGATTAGACCTGTACACAGACTTTTAAACTTTCTAAAAAGCTACATACTGTAATACTGTATACTGTAACTTTAAGTAAAAGTATGGTACATCAATTCAAAATTACTCACGCAGAAGTCCAAAGTACAATTAAGGAAAAAAACACTCAGCCGTAGATTAACTGTGAACATAACTGTCTGGACATAACATCTGAGTTTTAAGAAACAAAGGTGGGCACAGAGTCAGACATTACTGCATATTTCTCAAGTAGAAGTACAAAGTCCAAGAAATTGCTCAAGAGTTAAAAAAAAAAGATATTTGTGAAAACTAGAGTAAAATGTCCTGACACGACATCTGATTTATACATATTTGATGTTAAAGACGCACTGTGTAACTTTTCTGATGGAGGGTCAGTCATTGTTTTGTTTTCCACAGTTGGAAATTAAACCTTTCTCTATGGAGACAAGAAAAAGTTAGTTAGATATTACCAGTTACAGGTCAAATCTGAGGAGTGGCCAGCCCATTCGTATAATATTTCAAGTAACTCAGTTTGGCAATAAAAACACATATTAAATTAACAGTGGATATAACAGTTTAATGCCGTACTGTGGAACATTCCAGGCAAACAAAAACATCTCCATTGTATCAGTTTGTCAGTTCATATTTCAGTCTTTTTTGTCATTTTTCGTGAATTTAAAATGTGAACTTTGAACAGAATCCTATTATTAAAACATAAATAAAAAATCACCACAGTGCATTATTCAGAATGACATATAGCAGTTATAATTTAGAGTGACTTATGCATTGTATTCTCAAAGTGAAGTAGAAGTACACAGCACTGACCAGCACACTGACATACACATAATTAGATACTTTCAAAGGACACATTTTAAATAAGTTATATAATTACTCACTGTGACATTTACGTTAGCAGCACGAATTGATTACTCTTCAAAAAGTTTTATCCAAGTATACTTTTTTCTGCACAAAATATATCAAATCGAAATTGCAGTTTGAGTTGACGCAGTTCTCAGTCCGCTATGATTAGAGTGCTGAAGTTTGTATTACTCAACTAATTATATTATTTAGATTATGGTTAATGGTAAATGGTAGATTTTTATGTAGCGCTTTTCCACCTTCAAGTCGCTCAAAGCACTTTACATCAAGAAACCACTCACATTCACACACACACATTCATACAGCAGTGTCATGTCTAAGCACGCGACAACAGCATTCATCCGTGGGAGCTGGAATCGCACCGCCAACCTGTGGGTCACTGGGTCTGACCGCTGAAACCAATGATGTTTACTCCAAAAGCTGGATCCCACCCACCAACCTTCGGATCAGTGGACAAAACACTTTAACAGCGGAGCTACTGTCGCTTGTAAGAATTTATATGTGACAGCAGCAGAAAGGGAAAACTATGATATATAGCTGAAGATTTGTGACTGGATCTTTGCCTTTTTTACATATAAATACACACTTTCTGTATAAATAGTTGTTTTTGCATGAACTCCAGTGCGGTTGTAGTCTTTTGAGTGCAGTTGGGGTCAGATACATAGAGATACACGATAGTTTAATGAGTTTTGACTCTGTCTCCTTTTAGTCAACTAATCAATTGGCAGGAAATGTCGACCGGCCCACAATTCACAAGGGCTGCAATTATTTGTATCCTGTATTTTTATAGAAATATCTTGTTATATAAGTGGTAAGACTTCTACAAACATGTTCTGAAATGCATGGGATTCTTGTACTCATACACAGAGAGCCCAATGAGACTCTCCTTTTCATGAGCGCCCTGTTAAAATATAGAAAAATACAAACAAGTACAAATAAATAACAACAGAGATCCATTTAAAACATTAAAAACAGGTACAGGTGTGATTATAAATGTTTATCAGCAGATTATCAAGTGCATTTGTGGCACCAAAGTGTCCAGTCTTTCATGTCCTCGAAATGTATTCCAATTTTGAGAAGCAATAGCCAAAAGCTTTTCTCCCATTTCAGTTCTAGTGCGGTCAGCTTTTAGACTTGGACAATCATGAGACCTTGTATTAAAAGCTCCTGTATCAAGTATATTCAGGCAGTCTATCAAGTAGTCTCTTAGAAATACACTTTGTACAGTGTTGTTCTCGCTGACAGAAAATACTGCTGTGTGTTGCAGGTATTATGTGAAACAGTGGTTTTAAATTCATCACCTGTTATAAAACGAAGGACTGAGTGAAAGAGTGAACAGTATCTAAAGGTTTCAAAGTAGAGACTAGTGCAGACATGGGCAAACTGCAGCCCAGGGCTCACACACGGCCCTTTGGGCTTATTAATCTGGCCCACCAAATGTGACCAAATTATAATAAAACCATATTCAAAGTTTTTCTGCTGTGTTTATCTAACTGAAATTTAAATAAATTAAAAATTAATTAATTAATTAATTTAATTAATGCATTTGGGGGGAAAAAATGTGCAAAGAGCCTTGCATATTCATGCTTTGCTACATGTTACAGGCCAAATCTCTAATGTAATATATCTTTTATATATATATATATATATATATATATATATATATATATATATATATATATATATATATATATATATATATATATATATATATATATATATATATATATATATATATATATATATATGTCATGATCCGCACCGTCTGGTCCACGTTTTACCTCCTGTCCAGCTCCTTCCCTCCCTCACCTGCCGGAGCGGGGCTGAGCTCCTGGCTCCTCCTGCGCGCACCTGCAGCTCATCAGCGCAATTACCTCCACCTGCTGCGGAGCATAAGAGGAGCTGGGACCAGACACTTGGCGCGAGATCGTCGTCGTTCCTTTGTTTCTGCATTCCTGCGGCGCTTCATCCTGTTCGTGGCCGGAGTGTCCGCATGTCTACATTCCCGCTCCCGCTCGTTCCTGCTCCTGCCTCCGCACCCCAGCTCCGGTACAGTCCACCCTTTGTCTTCACCCTCTTGTCTCGTCCCGGACTCTGGCTCACACCCCGCTCCCAGTTCCTTGCTGGGTTTTTGAACTCTTAATTATTTCACAATCTGTAAAATAAACACTGTAAATCTGCCCTGAGTCTGCACTCTTTGGTCCGCTACACCCACCGTTACGACTATCATATATATATATATATATATATATATATATATATATATACTGTCCGTGTGTCCAAAGGTTTGCCCACCCCCTGGACTAGCGTCTGCATGTAGATTATTATATTATATCTCCATCTAGTACATAAAGGTTGTTTGAACATTCTTTTTCTGTTTTTCAATGGAATGCAACATTTGTTTAATAATAAAATGTAAATTATTTATTTTAAACTGTTAAATAATTCCAAGATATGTATTTTAAAGGATATGTTTCATTTATAGGTGGCAACTCTTTCAATCAATGTACCATTTACTGTATAAAGATTTGTAGATTGCATATAATTTTTTTTATTTTAGAATAAATCATATACTTAGTAAATGAATAGTTTTATTTGCATTCAATGATAATAATAGCTTAAAATCTTGCTGCAGTTTAAAAATTGTCTGATCAGCAGAGGGACACTTGCGAAACAGCATCATCTGCAACTAATCAAATTAATAAATACAGTAAAAAGTAGCGGGCCCAGCATTGAGCTTTGGGGTGTTCCTTTGCTCAAAGTAAAAAACCAGGGGTCTCAAACTTGTGGCCCAGAGACCAATTACGGCCCGAGGCAGGATATTTTGTGGCCTGCAGGACAATATTTAGTTTAATGTTAGTGTGACATTACCATGTTGTGTGTAGAAGGTTCCACCAAATCAGTAACGTGTCACTATCAAACACACGTGTCACTCACGCTGTGTACTCCCATCGCAAAAGATTCAACAAATAACGATGTATATCCATAAAATCCACAAGAATTAGCATATTTCCTCATGTATGTTGAAAACAGCGATGATGTTTGAGAAGATTTTAACAAAGCTTTTTTTGAGGAATACCTGATAAGCCCAGCCTCACACAGACTCTGCCTCCTGCGGCCCCCAGATAATTTGAGTTTGAGACCCCTGATTTAAACCCATCGGCTACTACTGCCTGGGTTCAGTTTGAAAGATCATTTCTGAACTAATTCCTTGTAGGATTGTCAAATTCAATCTGCTTCAGGCGCTTCAGAATGTGATGATCTACTGAATCAAAAGCTTTAGTTAAATCAATAAACCTTGTTTGTCATCAAGGGCTGTGAAAATGTAATTTAAAACTTTTGTTGTTGCACTACAGTGCCCTTTTCTGCTGGAAATTATTTACATTTTTAGTTGTCCCATCTTTATCTAAAGGTGAAGCATGTGGTGTTTTTCATGAGTCTGGTACATCTGCCATTTGAATTGATACATTAAAAATATATGTACAAGAAGTTGAATTAAATATGTGGCAGCTCTTCTTTGGGTTTATGGAGCGGAGAGCATTTAAGACCTACAAGTAGAAGGCCTTAAAGAGAAAATGTGAGCGTTATCTGCCCAAGGTTCAGACTCAACATAATCAAGATCAGAGGAGTCACCATTATTATCCAAACATCATATGTAGAGATAAAATACCTGTTAAAAGCATCACATATTTCCTCTTCAGAATCTACAACATCACTACAATAGAATCTAACAAAATACTGGTTGGTGCTGTATGAATATTAGGTTCTGAGAGGGTCTTTACTGTCCTCCAGAACTTTGACTCTCTGACTCTCTATCAGCACAGACATGAAGTAAGACGTTTTTGCCTTTCTAACTGTTGATAAAGATCTGTTTATTTTTTCACTAAAACATGCCCAGGCCAAATCTGACATAGTTATGTGTGCGGTTTTTACAAGCTGCATTTCTATCCCTAATTAAACTTGCAATTTCTGTGTTGAACCAAGGATTGTAACAGTTTTTCATTTAAATTTTTCTTTTAGGTACAGGTCGGTCTGCAATTTCATTAAATGTATTACTAAAAAAAATAAAGCCATCAGAGTCAGGGGAATGCTGATGTCAACCCAGTATCACTGTAATACAAGTCTGAGCGGAAACGTTTACATGATCCTCTCACCTTTACAAACAGATGTGCCTCTTTAACTTTTGTATTTAAACCCAATCGGACAGTTGTCGCTAAAATGGGAAAACCTCATTGCGTCTGTGTTAGCATGCTAGTTGTTAAAGTTGCCAAAAGTGCTTATAAACTCATTGGATGCTCAGAATGTAAAACTTTGGACCAAAAATTGTGTTTCTGTCCACGAAGAATGTTAATTGTAGGCTATTTCATTAAAAAATATAGTCTATTGTGCGAAAAACCTTCAGCTCTGTGGCATTAAACTCGGTGAAAAGTGTTGGAAATTGTTGAAAATTGTAGTTGCAAACAGTATGAGAAGTTTTTGAATGAGTTTTGCAGATTCAGTTTGGCAGGTTTTATTGTTGAAACCTGGCAACCATGAGCAAAACGGCTGTTTGTCTCTACTTATTGCAACATTTTCTTTCTTCCACTTCTTTCTTTTGGCTAGGTTTTATCTGGTTACCATCTGGTTGGTAGGTAGCACTCAGTCTACTATGGCACTAGAATTATACTTAAAAAAAATAAATAAATTAAAAGAAAATAAATGTTCACCCTAAAGACATAACTTATCACCAACCTTTTCCACGTAATTTTTTAATATTGATCCAAAGCAAATAATTGAAATTTAGGATCAACTTCTCATTTATTTAAAGTAGCCCTGTGCAACTTTTCTAGTGGATGGTAATTAAACTAATCTATCCCCATGGAAACAAGTAGAAACATGTCAAATTACAGGTCAGATCTGTGGAGAGGCGACAGTGATCTCCACAAGGATGCATGTATTTTTAAGCAATAAAAAACTCCTGTAGATGAATAAATGCAAAATAGATGTTAAATGCCCTACTGTGAAACATTCCAGGCAAAGCAATAACACCCCCATGGAGACAAACCATCCACCAGAAAAGTTTAATTACATTTCTGAATACAAAAAAATTAAAAACAAAAAAAATACCTTGCAAAAATAGTTGTGAGTTTAATGGCGTTGGTGAGTTCATTTCCTGTCCCTGAGTGGAGACTGACCCTGTGTTCATATCTGCTCTGATTTAATTAGCATTCCTCTGCTCCGCTCCGTTTCTGTGGACTGCTACTCTCACTGCAGAGATAAAGCTGCTGCTAAAACACATCATGCATAATTATACAAACAGCCAAAACATATGTAGAGTTAAGGCAAGCCTCAGATTTAATTAACTTCATAATGCAACACAGAAACTTTCAAATGTCCATGAGGTTTTTTTTTTACTATTATAATTCTTAACACTGCACTATGTAACTTTTTTGGTTGAAGTTCTGCCAGTGCTTGTTTCCAT